>NC_069503.1:738019025-738039073 GCF_027579735.1 Bombina bombina | reverse complement strand
ATGCAAGGGGCTGTAAAATAAAACCTTGTTGAATAAACATTTTCTTAAGGTAACCCTCTAATTTTTTATCCATTGGATCTGAAAAAGCACAACTGTCCTCAACCGGGATAGTGGTACGCTTTGCTAAAGTAGAAACTGCTCCCTCCACCTTAGGGACAGTCTGCCATAAGTCCTGTGTAGTGGCATCTATTGGAAACATTTTTCTAAATATAGGAGGTGGGGAAAAGGGCACACCGGGCCTATCCCACTCCTTACTAATAATTTCTGTAAGCCTTTTAGGTATTGGAAAAACATCAGTACTCACCGGCACTGCATAGTATTTATCCAGCCTACACAATTTCTCTGGCACCGCAATTGTGTCACAGTCATTCAAAGCAGCTAATACCTCCCCAAGCAATACACGGAGGTTCTCAAGCTTAAATTTAAAATTAGAAATCTCTGAATCAGGTCTCCCCAAATCAAAGACGTCGCCCACAGACTGAAGCTCTCCGTCCTCAGGTTCTGCATATTGTGACGCAGTATCAGACATGGCTCTTACAGCATCTACGCGCTCTGTATCTCGTCTAACCCCAGAGCTATCGCGCTTGCCTCTCAATTCAGGCAATCTGGATAATACCTCTGACAGGGTATTATTCATGATTGCAGCCATGTCCTGCAAAGTAATCGCTATGGGCGTCCCTGATGTACTTGGCGCCATATTAGCGTGCGTCCCTTGAGCGGGAGGCGAAGGGTCCGACACGTGGGGAGAGTTAGTCGGCATAACTTCCCCCTCGACAGACCCCTCTGGTGACAATTCTTTTATAGATAAAGACTGATCTTTACTGTTTAAGGTGAAATCAATACATTTAGTACACATTCTCCTATGGGGCTCCACCATGGCTTTTAAACATAATGAACAAGTATCCTCTGTTTCAGACATGTTTGTACAGACTAGCAATGAGACTAGCAAGCTTGGAAAACACTTTAAAGCAAGTTAACAAGCAATATAAAAAACCTTACTGTGCCTTTAAGAGAAACAAATTTTGACAAAATTTGAAATAACAGTGAAAAAAGGCAGTTACACTAACAAAATTTTTACAGCGTATGTAACAAGTCAGCAGAGCATTGCACCCACTTGCAAATGGATGATTAACCCCTTAATAACAAAAACAGAATAATAAATGACAAAAACGTTTTTTTAAACACAGTCACAACAACTGCCACAGTCTACTGTGATTGTTACCCTCCTCAAACACGACTGTGAAGCCTTTTGAGTCCTTCAGAGATGTGCTGTATCATGCAGAGGGAAGCTGAATGTCTCTGTCAGTATTATTAGCTGCACAGAAAAGCACTAAAATAGGCCCTTCCCACTCATATTGCAACAGTCCATGAGCTAGTGACGTATGGGATATACATTCCTACCAGGAGGGGCAAAGTTTCCCAAACCTTAAAATGCCTATAAATACACCCCTCACCACACCCACAATTCAGTTTAACGAATAGCCAAGAAGTGGGGTGATAAGAAAAAAGTGCGAAAGCATATAAAATAAGGAATTGGAATAATTGTGCTTTATACAAAAAAATCATAACCACCACAAAAAAGGGCGGGCCTCATGGACTCTTGCTAATATGAAAGAAATGAATTTATCAGGTAAGTTCTTACATAAATTATGTTTTCTTTCATGTAATTAGCAAGAGTCCATGAGCTAGTGACGTATGGGATAATGACTACCCAAGATGTGGATCTTTCCACACAAGAGTCACTAGAGAGGGAGGGATAAAATAAAGACAGCCAATTCCTGCTGAAAATAATCCACACCCAAAATAAAGTTTAATGAAAAACATAAGCAGAAGATTCAAACTGAAACCGCTGCCTGAAGTACTTTTCTACCAAAAACTGCTTCAGAAAAAGAAAATACAACAAAATGGTAGAATTTGGTAAAAGTATGCAAAGAGGACCAAGTTGCCGCTTTGCAAATCTGATCAACCGAAGCTTCATTCCTAAACGCCCAGGAAGTAGAAACTGACCTAGTAGAATGAGCTGTAATCCTATGAGGGGGAGTCTTACCCGACTCAACATAGGCAAGATGAATTAAAGATTTCAACCAAGATGCCAAAGAAATGGCAGAAGTTTTCTGGCCTTTCTAAAAACCGGAAAAGATAACAAATAAACTAGAAGTCTTTTGGAAAGACTTAGTAGCTTCAACATAATATTTCAAAGCTCTAATAACATCCAAAGAATGCAACGATTTCTCCTTAGAATTCTTAGGATTAAGACATAATGAAGGAACCACAATGTCTCTACTAATGTTGTTGGAATTCACAACTTTAGGTAAAAATTCAAAAGAAGTTCGCAACACCGCCTTATCCTGATGAAAAATCAGAAAAGGAGACTCACAAGAAAGAGCAGATAATTCAGAAACTCTTCTGGCAGAAGAGATGGCCAAAAGGAACAAAACTTTCCAAGAAAGTAATTTAATATCCAATGAATGCATAGGTTCAAATGGAGGAGCTTGAAGAGCCCCCAGAACCAAATTCAAACTCCAAGGAGGAGAAATTGACATAATGACAGGCTTTATACGAACCAAAGCTTGTACAAAACAATGAATATCAGGAAGAATAGCAATCTTTCTGTGAAAAAGAACAGAAAGAGCAGAGATTTGACCTTTCAAGGAACTTGCGGACAAACCCTTATCTAAACCATCCTGAAGAAACTGTAATATTCTCGGTATTCTAAAAGAATGCCAAGAAAAATGATGAGAAAGACACCAAGAAATATAAGTCTTCCAGACTCTATAATATATCTCTCTGGATACAGATTTACGAGCCTGTAACATAGTATTAATCACAGAGTCAGAGAAACCTCTTTGACCAAGAATCAAGCGTTCAATCTCCATACCTTTAAATTTAAGGATTTCAGATCCTGATGGAAAAAAGGACCTTGAGACAAAAGGTCTGGTCTTAACGGAAGAGTCCACGGTTGGCAAGAGGCCATCCGGACAAGATCCGCATACCAAAACCTGTGAGGCCATGCCGGAGCTACCAGCAGAACAAACGAGCATTCCTTCAGAATCTTGGAGATTACTCTTGGAAGAAGAACTAGAGGCGGAAAGATATAGGCAGGATGATACTTCCAAGGAAGTGATAATGCATCCACTGCCTCCGCCTGAGGATCCCGGGATCTAGACAGATACCTGGGAAGTTTCTTGTTTAGATGAGAAGCCATCAGATCTATTTCTGGAAGTTCCCACATTTGAACAATCTGAAGAAATACCTCTGGGTGAAGAGACCATTCACCCGGATGCAACGTTTGGCGACTGAGATAATCCGCTTTCCAATTGTCCATACCTGGGATATGAACCGCAGAGATTAGACAGGAGCTGGATTCCGCCCAAACCAAAATTCGAGATACTTCTTTCATAGCCAGAGGACTGTGAGTCCCTCCTTGATGATTGATGTATGCCACAGTTGTGACATTGTCTATCTGAAAACAAATGAACAACTCTCTCTTCAGAAGAGGCCAAGACTGAAGAGCTCTGAAAATTGCACGGAGTTCCAAAATATTGATCGGAAATCTCACCTCCTGAGATTCCCAAACCCCTTGTGCCGTCAGATACCCCCACACAGCTCCCCAACCTGTAAGACTTGCATCTGTTGAGATTATAGTCCAGGTCGGAAGAACAAAGAAGCCCCCTGAACTAAACGATGGTGATCTGTCCACCATGTCAGAGAGTGTCGTAAAATCGGTTTAAAGATATTAATTGAGATATCTTTGAGTAATCCCTGCACCATTGGTTCAGCATACAGAGCTGAAGAGGTAGCATGTGAAAACGAGCAAATGAGATCGCATCTGATGCGGCAGTCCTAAGACCCAACATTTCCATGCATAAGGCTACCAAAGGGAATGATTGTGACTGAAGGTTTTGACAAGCTGATATCAATGTTAAACTTCTTCTTGTCTGACAAGGACAGAGTCATAGACACTGAATTTATCTAGAAACCTAAAAAGGTTACCCTTGTCTGAGGAATCAATGAACTGATTGGTAAATTGATCCTCCAACCATGAACTTGAAGAAACAACACAAGTCGATTCGTATGAGATTCTTCGAAATGAGAAGACTGAGCAAGTACCAAGATATCGTCCAAATAAGGAAATACCAAAACCCTATTCTCTGATTACAGAAAGAAGGGCACCGAGAACCTTTGAAAAAAATTCTTGGAACTGAGGCTAGGCCAAACGGTAGAGCCACAAAACTGGTAATGCTTGTCTAAAAAGAGAATCTCAGACACTAAAAGTGATCTGGATGAATCGGAATATGCAGATACACATCCTGTAAATCTATTGTAGACATATAATGCCCTTGCTAAACAAAAGGCAGGATAGTCCTACAGTAACCATCTTGAATGTTGGTATCCTAACATAACGATTCAATAATGATAGATCCGGAACTGGTCTGAAGGAATTGACCTTCTTTGGTACAATGAAGAGATAAAATAAAACCCCAGCCCCTGTTCCAGAACTGGAACTGGCATAAATACTCCAGCCAACTCTAGATCTGAAACACATTTCAGAAATGCTGAGCCTTTGCTGTGTTAACTGGGACACGGGAAAGAAAAGAATCTCTTAGCAGGAGGCCTTAACTGAAGCCAATTCTGTACCTTTCTGAAACAATGTTTCTGAAACCAGAGATTAAGAACGGAATTGATCCAAATTTCTTTGAAGAAAACGTAATCTGCCCCATACCAGCTGAGCTGGAATAAGGGCCGCACCTTCATAGGTACTTAGGAGCTGGCTATAGGTTTCTATAAGGCTTGGATATATTCCAAACTGGAAATAGTTTCCAAACTGATACCGCTCCTGAGGATGAAGGATCAGGCTTTTGTTCCTTGTTGTGAGGAAAGGAACGAAAATGATTATTTACCCTGGAAAGAAAAAGGAAAGCAAAGTTGACTTAGAAGACATGTCAGCATTCCAAGTTTAATCCATAAAGCTTTTCTAGCTAAAATAGCTAGAGACATATACCTGACATCAACTCTAATGATATCAAAAGATGGTATCACAATAAAATTATTAGCATGTTATAGAATAATAATAATGCTATAAAATTATGATCTGTTACTTGTTGCGCTAAAGCTTCTAACCAAAAAGTCGAAGCTGCAGCAACATCCGCTAAAAATATAGCAGGTCTAAGAAGATTACCTGAACATAAGTAAGCTTTTCTTAGAAAGGATTCAATTTTCCTATCTAAAGGATCCTTAAATGAAGTACTATCTGCCGTAGGAATAGTAGTACATTAGCAGGAGTAGAGACAGCCCCATAACCTTAGGGATTTTTGTCCCAAAAAACTCTAATCTGTCAGATGGCACAGGATATAATTTGCTTAAACGTCTAGAAGGAGTAAATAAATTACCCAAATTATTCCATTCCCTGGAAATTACTTCAGAAATAGCATCAGGGAGATAAAACACTTCTGGAATAACTACAGGAGATTTAAAAACCTTATTTAAACGTTTACATTTAGTATCAAGAGGACCAGAATCCTCTATTTCTAATGCAAATAACACTTCTTTAAGTAAAGAACGAATAAATTCCATCTTGAACAAATACAAAGATTTATCAGCATCAACCTCTGAGACAGAAACCTCTGAACCAGAAGAACCATTATCAGTATCAGAATGATGATGTTCTTTTAAAAATTCATCTGAAAAAAGAGAAGTTTTAAAAGACTTTTATGTATACTAGAAGGAGAAATAACAGACATAGCCTTCTTAATGGATTTAAAAAATAAAATCTCTTATGTTATCAGGAACACTCTGAAAATTAGATGTTGATGGAACAGCAACAGGTAATGTAACAGTACTAAAGGAAATTTTATCTGCATTAATAAGTTTGACATGACATGCAATACAAATAACAGCTGGAGAAACAGATACCAAAAGTTTATAGCAGATACACTTAGCTTGGTAGCTCCAGCACTGTGCAGTGATTTTCCTGAAGTATCTTCTGACTCAGTTGCAACGTGGAACATCTTGCAATATGTAAAAGAAAAAAACAACATATAAAGCAAAATTGATCAAATTCCTTAAATGACAGTTTCAGGAATGGGAAAAAATGCCAGTGAACAAGCTTCTAGCAACCAGAAGCAATAAATAATGAGACTTAAATAATGTGGAGACAAAAATGACGCCCATATTTTTTAGCGCCAAAAAAGACGCCCACATTATTTGGCGCCTAAATGCTTTTGGCGACAAAAATGACGCCACATCCGGAACTCCGACATTTTTGACGCAAAAAAACGTCAAAAAATGACGCAACTTCCGGCGACACGTATGACGCCGGAAACAGAAAAAAAAATTTTGCGCCAAAAAAGTCTGCGCCAAGAATGACGCAATAAAATGAAGCATTTTCTGCCCCCGCGAGCCTAACAGCCCACAGGGAAAAAGTCAAATTTTTTAAGGTAAGAAAAAATGATTGAAACAAATGCATTTATCCCAAATATGAAACTGACTGTCTGAAAAATAAGGAATGTTGAACATTCTGAGTCAAGGCAAATAAATGTTTGAATACATATATTTAGAACTTTATAAATAAAGTGCCCAACCATAGCTTAGAGTGTCACAGAAAATAAGATTTACTTACCCCAGGACACTCATCTACATGTTTGTAGAAAGCCAAACCAGTACTGAAACGAGAATCAGCAGAGGTAATGGTATATATAAGAGTATATCGTCGATCTGAAAAGGGAGGTAAGAGATGAATCTCTACGACCGATAACAGAGAACCTATGAAATAGACCCCGTAGAAGGAGATCACTGCATTCAAATAGGCAATACTCTCCTCACATCCCTCTGACATTCACTGCACGCTGAGAGGAAAACCGGGCTCCAACTTGCTGCGGAGCGCATATCAACGTAGAATCTAGCACAAACTTACTTCACCACCTCCATCGGAGGCAAAGTTTGTAAAAACTGAATTGTGGGTGTGGTGAGGGGTGTATTTATAGGCATTTTAAGGTTTGGGAAACTTTGCCCCTCCTGGTAGGAATGTATATCCCATACGTCACTAGCTCATGGACTCTTGCTAATTACATGAAAGAAATCAAACCAGCCATGTGGAAAAAAACTAGGCCCCAATAAGTTTTGTCACCAAACATATATAAAAACGATTAACATGCCAGCAAACGTTTTATATTACATTTTTATAAGAGTATGTATCTCTATTAATAAGCCTGATACCAGTCGCTATCACTGCATTTAAGGCTTAACTTACATTAATCCGGTATCAGCAGCATTTTTCTAGCAAATTCCATCCCTAGAAATATATTAACTGCACATACCTTATTGCAGGAAAACCTGCACGCCATTCCCTCTCTGAAGTTATCTCACTCCTCAGAATATGTGAGAACAGCCATGGATCTTAGTTACTTCTGCTAAGATCATAGAAATCACAGGCAGATTCTTCTTCTAATGCTGCCTGAGATGAAACAGTACACTCCGGTACCATTTAAAAATAACAAACTTTTGATTGAAGTTAAAAAACTAACTATAATACACCACTTTCCTCTTACTACGTCCATCTTTGTTGAGAGTTGCAAGAGAATGACTGGATATGACAGTGAGGGGAGGAGCTATATAGCAGCTCTGCTGTGGGTGATCCTCTTGCAACTTCCTGTTGGGAAGGAGAATATCCAACAAGTAATGGATGATCCGTGGACTGGATACACTTAAGAGAAATGTTATTTTAGTGTTTGCGATGCGGGAGGGCCTCGGTTTATTTGTTAATAGGTAGTTTATGGGTGTTAGTGTACTTTTTAGCACTTTAGTTAAGAGTTTTATGCTACGGCGTTGTAGTGTAAAACTCTTAACTACTGACTTTAAAATGCGGTACCAGTCTTAACAGGAGAGGGTGTACTGCTCACTTTTTGGCAGACTCGTAATACCGGCGTTATGCAAGTCACATTGAAAAAAAAGAGGATACGCAATTTACGTAAGTGGATTTGCGGTATTTCCAAGTCTGACCAAAAAAAGTGAACGGTACACCTGTACCTGTAAGACTCACAATACCAGCGGGCGTAAAAAAGCAGCGTTAGGACCTCTTAACTCTGCTTTTTAAACCTAACGCACAACTCGTAATCTAGCCAATTGTTTTTTAAACCAACAGACTAATGTTGTCCAAGACTATATAATATGTTTTGAATAATAGTGATAGAAAGGGGGTTTAATCAATCACTGTGGTTTTAGCTGCGGCTTTACAGTCGAAACGTGTCAGCCGTTTGTATTTTTAAATATCCCTGCTTTTTTCTGTACACCGCGGAGTTATAAATAAAAGTTACATTGTATACTAGTTACATTGTTATAGTTGCACTGTATAGCTGTTCACATGCTTCTTTTTTGTTGCCTGAACATTTTAGCAGAAAATTAGTACTCCAAAATAATAAGGTTCTAAAAAACAATCCAACCATACTTAAAGTTAGAAAGCGAACAGACCTTCAAGGTAGTAATAGCCTAAAATGCTGAGATATATTTCAATAATTGTCTTCATTTGTGCAAAAACTCTCCAGCTGACACTTGCACTACCCTCAAAAAACCAAATGGTACAGAAATAAGGCAGACCTGTAGATAAATGGTATATATAAGATGGGCACCACTGAATGTTCCTGGGGTTGTTGTTTTCCATACACATAATGCTGTATATGCCAATACACAAAAAGAAAGTGTACTAGCGCTAGCAGTGATGTTTCAAGAAAACAGTGATAGAGAACAAAATATAGAATCTAAAAAGATGAACACACTCTGTAAAGAAGGAAATAATAAAAAGTTAAATGCCCATGGGTAAAGGGGTAAGCCAACACTGTCCCCTACAGTGTGCTGATATCACCAAAAATGCCCAAAGGTGAAGGCAAAAAAGACACACACAAAAGTACTTTAGTTCCCAAATGGTATTCTGGTTGAATCTGCTTCAGCGGTGCTGCTCAAAAAATGAGGGAAGCGTTCGGCAACAAATCCCTTCTTGAAAGACTGTAGCAAGAGAAGAGAACAAACAGAGCGCACGCGCCACTCTAAGCGTAGATCATTTAATACCAGAAAACAGAGCGCATAAAAAATAACACAATGTTAAAACATTAAAAAGAATGTCCAAGGTTCATGAAGAACCTATTCCACCAGATAACTCTGTGCTGGTTCTGTAGCTAGTTCCTTATGACTCCTAGTCCGCTTGGTTCTGAGTCGGGTTCACTTGTTCAAAGGAACGACTGCAGAGTTCTTCAGGGTTCTCTGTGCTTTTTAATGTTTTAACATTGTGTTATTTTTATGCGCTCTGTTTTCTGACAATAAATTATCTATGCTTAGAGTGCCGCAAGCACTCTGTTCTCTCCTCTTGTATATGCAAATAGTATCAAATATAAGAGTGTGTAAAAAACAAATAGACATACAGTACACTGCATGCCTATGATACCGGCATAATAGGTATACAAGTAACTTCAGTGTGTTTATATTGGTGCCCAAAAAAAAACCCTCATCAAAATGCATCCTTCTTTGCAAAATGCATAGTAGGGCTGCAACTATTACTATCATATTAATCGACTAATCTAGTAAAAAAAAAAAAAAAAAAAAAAAAAACAACGTTTTCCTGTATTTCAAATAAAATCCACATACTGAGAGTTATAAATATAAAACTTCAGACTAAAACTTTACATTAACACAACTGTTTGTCCAATTTTAAAAAGCAGAGCACATTTTTACAATTAAGAGAAACAAAACCACAAACATTTTGAAAAGAGTTTGCACTAGAAAGAGGTATACTGTCACTGTTTATAACACTTATTTATTCTTTCAGAAACTTTGCACTGAAATGCAAAAATGTCAATATGTTCACATGCTCCTTGCTGAGGTTGGCTCAATTTCTGCAAGCTATTATGCCTGCAGCAGAGAAGAGACACTCAGATGGTGTTGAGATGCCCGAGATGCATAAGTAGGGTTTTGCCAATTTTGCGAATGTAGGATATCTGTTAGCTCCTCCTTGGCAAGGGACCTCTCAAAGTAAGCCTGGACTTCATTCTAACAAAATATCATACAATTCTATATGCAATGGTAAATAACTAGCTATAAGGTTAGGGAAAATATATCTAGTACGCTCTTAAAATAACAAATATATACTTATATATGTTGAATCTTGTACAAAAAAACTAATTAATCGCAGACCAACTAATCAATAATGAGATTCATTTACAACTATTTTCATAAACGATTATTATTGAATGCATTGATTAGTTGTTGCAGCTCTAAAGCACAGAATGTGCCCAAATACACCAAATAAAACAGCTCAGGTGGTCTGTAAAAAAAATATTGCATATGGTTGAATCTTTTTTTTTTTTTTTTTTTAACAGAATACCTAAATTGACACTTAAAAATCTGAATCCACAAAAAACAGAATTTATGCTTACCTGATAAATTACTTTCTCCAACGGTGTGTCCGGTCCACGGCGTCATCCTTACTTGTGGGATATTCTCTTCCCCAACAGGAAATGGCAAAGAGCCCAGCAAAGCTGGTCACATGATCCCTCCTAGGCTCCGCCTTCCCCAGTCATTCGACCGACGTAAAGGAGGAATATGCATAGGAGAAATCATATGATACCGTGGTGACTGTAGTTAGAGAAAATAATTCATCAGACCTGATTAAAAAACCAGGGCGGGCCGTGGACCGGACACACCGTTGGAGAAAGTAATTTATCAGGTAAGCATAAATTCTGTTTTCTCCAACATAGGTGTGTCCGGTCCACGGCGTCATCCTTACTTGTGGGAACCAATACCAAAGCTT
Organism: Bombina bombina; assembly: GCF_027579735.1. Taxonomy (NCBI): domain Eukaryota; kingdom Metazoa; phylum Chordata; class Amphibia; order Anura; family Bombinatoridae; genus Bombina; species Bombina bombina. The sequence continues at coordinate 738,028,278 of NC_069503.1, read as the reverse complement.
TAGGACACGGATGATGGGAGGGAGCAAATCAGGTCACCTAGATGGAAGGCACCACGGCTTGCAAAACCTTTCTCCCAAAAATAGCCTCAGAAGAAGCAAAAGTATCAAATTTGTAAAATTTGGTAAAAGTGTGCAGTGAAGACCAAGTCGCTGCCTTACATATCTGATCAACAGAAGCCTCGTTCTTGAAGGCCCATGTGGAAGCCACAGCCCTAGTGGAGTGAGCTGTGATTCTTTCAGGAGGCTGCCGTCCGGCAGTCTCATAAGCCAATCGGATGATGCTTTTAAGCCAAAAAGAGAGAGAGGTAGAAGTTGCTCTTTGACCTCTCCTTTTACCAGAATAAACAACAAACAAGGAAGATGTTTGTCTGAAATCCTTTGTAGCCTCTAAATAGAATTTTAGAGCACGAACTACATCCAAATTGTGCAACAAACGTTCCTTCTTTGAAACTGGATTCGGACACAAAGAAGGCACAACTATCTCCTGGTTAATATTTTTGTTAGAAACAACTTTCGGAAGAAAACCAGGTTTAGTACGCAAAACCACCTTATCTGCATGGAACACCAGATAAGGAGGAGAACACTGCAGAGCAGATAACTCTGAAACTCTTCTAGCAGAAGAAATTGCAACCAAAAACAAAACTTTCCAAGATAATAACTTAATATCTACAGAATGTAAGGGTTCAAACGGAACCCCTTGAAGAACTGAAAGAACTAAATTGAGACTCCAAGGAGGAGTCAAAGGTTTGTAAACAGGCTTGATTCTAACCAGAGCCTGAACAAAAGCTTGAACATCTAGCACAGCCGCCAGCTTTTTGTGAAGTAAAACAGATAAAGCAGAAATCTGTCCCTTCAAAGAACTTGCAGATAATCCTTTCTCCAAACCCTCTTGTAGAAAGGATAGAATCTTAGGAATTTTTATCCTGTTCCATGGGAATCCTTTCGATTCGCACCAACAGATATATTTCTTCCATACTTTATGGTAAATTTTTCTAGTTACAGGCTTTCTAGCCTGAATAAGAGTATCAATGACAGAATCTGAGAACCCACGCTTTGATAAAATCAAGCGTTCAATCTCCAAGCAGTCAGTTGGAGTGAGGCCAGATTCGGATGTTCGAACGGACCTTGAACAAGAAGGTCCCGTCTCAAAGGTAGCTTCCATGGTGAAGCCGATGACATATTCACCAGGTCTGCATACCAAGTTCTGCGTGGCCACGCCGGAGCTATCAAGATCACCGAAGCCCTCTCCTGATTGATCCTGGCTACCAGCCTGGGAATGAGAGGAAACGGTGGGAATACATAAGCTAGGTTGAAGGTCCAGGGCGCTACTAGTGCATCTACTAGAGTCGCCTTGGGATCCCTGGATCTGGACCCGTAGCAAGGAACCTTGAAGTTCTGACGAGACGCCATCAGATCCATGTCTGGAATGCCCCATAATTGAGTTATGTGGGCAAAGATTTCCGGATGGAGTTCCCACTCCCCCGGATGAAATGTCTGACGACTCAGAAAATCCGCTTCCCAATTTTCCACTCCTGGGATGTGGATTGCAGACAAGTGGCAGGAGTGAATATCCGCCCATTGAATTACTTTTAAACACCAAAAAACTCTTAGCCATCTCCGTGGAGATGTTGCCTGTGCAACGGCAAAGAGAATGACTGGGGAAGGCGGAGCCTAGGAGGGATCATGTGACCAGCTTTGCTGGGCTCTTTGCCATTTCCTGTTGGGGAAGAGAATATCCCACAAGTAAGGATGACGCCGTGGACCGGACACACCTATGTTGGAGAAATGCAAGACAGTAATTTAACCCTTTCATCAGACTCAAACCAAAAATATTTAAATCAGCTTGAATAAGAGTGAATCAGAAGTGATATGGGGAAATGCATTATATAAACAGGTTATTCTTTTTGTAAGTTAAAATAAAATATATCTATTTTCTGGTAATAACAATAGTATTATTATTTATTCTAATCTGAAAGAGGAGATTGACAGCAAAATTGTTATATTGACTCCCGCTGCTTTGACCTATATTTGTGTATAACTAGATATACATTTCTGTTGTAGCTAAGCAATCTAAAACATTTCATATTTTTTTGGGATAAACGTCTGAGATCTTTAGGATTTATTTAGTGCAGAACCACAAATCTCTTAGAAAGGCCAGCAACCAAACTGAAATAATTTTAACTTAAATCAGTATTACAAATCAGTGTTAAAAAGCTCATGAAATCATTTAAGATTTGTCACAGTAAAAATTGAAACCTTAACAAATTGTTGACACTTAATTGGTTGGAGATTTCACTTGCAGTCCTGCACTGTAGAAACTATATTTACCACAAATGGTGGAACTTAAGAATTACAATTTATAGAGATAAATAAATCCTGTTGATGCTACATATTTTTACAAAGAAAATATAATACTAATATAGGGATAGAAGTAGCAATTAAAATGGGAAACAGTGCAAAAAAATTTGTGTTCTTTTGAAATGCACTATTTAGTGTCCCACATGCATTTTTGTCCCCTCTTAATAAGTTGAGCAGCAGAGTAGTGTCTGGAAAAAAATGAAATTGAATTCTTAGGCAGCACTGAATATTTTATGAGAAAATTTGAAAGAAGCTTACCCTGTATTGATGGAAATGATTTCTATCAGTGGGTTCTTCCTAATCTTTGGCAAATTCAATCGAGCTCCCCCCAACCGTTTTCCATTATCCTTTTTCTGACCCAGTAGTCGCACAGAGTGACCTTCAAATGAAGCACATAAATACACAAACACAAGTCAAGCCACTTTAGCATAATTCATTTTGCTCAGGTATATTAATGGCAGCATTTAAATATTTAAGGCAGACATTAACATTGAGTAATATTAATAAATAGAAGAAGATAAAGCAAGAAATGATAAGTATATATAGACAAGCGGCATTTTCTGCCATGACATCTCAGAACACAGCAGATTCTTCCTTGGGAGATTATATATATATATATATATATATATATATATATATATAAACATTTATGCTTATCTGATAAATGTCTTTCTTTCCAGACATGGAGAACACATGACGTCATTCCGATTACTGGAGGGATATTCAACTCCTGGCCAGCAGGAGGAGGCAAAGACCACCCCAGTGTAACTGTCTTACCTATAACCCTCAGTCATTCAGCCGAAGGAAATGTGAGGTTTACACAAAAAACCTGCCAAATTATAATTAAAAAAAGCGTGCGGGGTTGTGGACTCTCCATGTCCTGAAAGAAAGAAATTTATCAGGTAAGCATAATTTTTGTTTTCTTTCCTAGGACATGGAGGGTCCACAACGTCATTCCAATTACTAGTGGGAAGGTTTAAACACAGGCCTGATTCTAACCAGGGCCTGTACAAAGGCTTGAACATCTGGTAGGTTTGCCAGACGTTTGTGCAAAAGAATAGATAACGCAGAAATCTGAACCTTTAGAGTACTGACCGATAAACCCTTATCCAGTCCATCCTGAAAAAAAGAAAAAATCTGGGGAATCCTCACCCGGCTCCAGGAGAACCCCTTAGATTCACACTAAGAAAGATATTTACGCCATATCTTATGGTAAATCTTGTGAGTAACCGGTTTTCAAGCCTGAATCATAGTTTTAATGACCGCTTCAGAAAAACCTAGTTTAGACAGAACTAGGCGTTCAATCTCCAAGCAGTTAGCTTCAGAGAATCTAGGTTTGGATGGAGGAAAGGACCCTAAAGTAGAAGGTATTTCCTCTGAGGTAACCTCCAAGGAGGTAGAGATGACATTGTTACTATATCCGTTAACTAGATCCTGTGAGGCCATGCAGGAGTTATTAGTATCACCAATGCTTTCTCCTGTTTGATACGAGCAATAACTCGTGGGAGGAGCCTGAGGATCTCTTGAACTTGAACCGTACTTTGGAACCTTGGCGTTTTGGCAAACCTCAGAAAGGCAAACCTCAGATGCTGATGGTGTTCCCTGTGAATGGGAACGTGAAGGTATGCGTAATTCAGGTCTATAATCGTCATAAACTGACCATACTGTACTAAAGGAAGAAGGGAACAAATAGTTTCCATCTTGAAGGATGGAACCCTGAAGAATTTGTTGAGACACTTGAAGACTAGAATGGGCCGAAAAGTTCCCTCCTTTCTGGGAACCAGAAATAGATTTGAATAGAATCCTAGACCCTGTTTTGCTAGAGGGACAGGAACAATAACCCTCAGAGAGTATAGGTCTTTAACACAGTTTAAAGGAACAGTCTAGTCCAAAATAAATTTTCATGATTCAGATAGGGCATGTAATTTTAAACAATTTTCCAATTTACTTTTATCACCATTTTTTTTGTTCTCTTGGTATTCTTAGTTGAAAGCTAAACCTAGGAGATTCATATGCTAATTTCTAAGCCCTTGAAGGCAGCCTCAGGGCATTTTGACAGTTTTTCACCACTAGAGGGTGTTAGTTCATGTGTGTGATATAGATAACACTGTCACACACGTGGAATTCCTATGTGCCAGCACTGATGGGTTAAAATGCAAGTCGGTCAAAAGAACTGAAATAAGGGGGCAGTTTGTAAAGGCTTAGAAACAAGATAATCACAGAGGTAAAAAGTGTATTTATATAACTGTGTTGGATATGCAAAACTAGGGAATGGTTAATAAAGGGTTTATCTATCTTTTAAAACAATACAAATTCTGGGGGTAGACTGACCCTTTAAGAAAGCCTCCTTTATTTGGTTTGAGGATTGTCTTGAAAGAAGAAATCTGCCATTGGGAGGGCAAAACTTGAATCTCATTCTGTAACCCTGTGATACTATGTCCACCGTCCAAGAGTCTGGGACATTGAGTATCCAGGCTTGACGAGAAAGAGAAAGCCTGCCCCCCACCTGATCCATACTAGAACCGGGGGCGGAACCTTCAAGCTGATTTAGAGACAGCAGAAGGCTTATAGTTTTGTTTTCCCTTGTTCCAGGGCTGGTTGGATTTACAAGAAGATCTGGGTTAATCTGGTTTTGAAGAGGACGACGTTTGTCCCTTAAAGTTATGAAAGGAGCAAAAATTAGAAGTCTGACGACCTCTAGGTCTATTTGTCTTGCCCTGAGGTAGGAAAGATACCTTTCCACCTGCAATCTCTGAAATTATCTCTGCCAGACCAGGTCCTAACAGAGTATTTCCCTTGTAAGTTAAAGCCAAAAGCTTGGCCTTAGAAGAGACATCGGCCAAACCAAGATTTTAACCAGAAACCCTGCAAGCTAGTACCGTGAAGCTAGACATATTAGCTCCCAGACAAATTATCGGCATATTGGCATCACAGATAAAAGTATTGGCCAATTTGAGAGCTTTGCTCCTATCTTGGATCTCGTCTACTGTAGTTTCCTATGTAATAAGATCAGATGATGCATCACATCAATAAGATGCAGCTCCTGCAACCGTAGTGATACTCGCTGCTGTTTGCAACTGTAACCCTAGATGGATATAGATCTTTTTTTAAGTAAGCCTCTAGCTTCTTGTCCATTGGGTCCTTAAAAGAGCAACTATCCTCTATAGGAATGGTAGTTCTCTTAGCAAGAGTAGAAATAGCTCCTTCTACTTTAGGAAGAGTGCGTCATGAGTCACGAATACAGTCAGCAACAGGAAACATCTTCTTAAAATATGGAAAGGAGAAAAAGGAACCCCTGGCTTATCCCATTCCTGAGCAATAATTTCAGACATCTTTCTTGGGACAGGAAAAACCTCCTCAAAAGATGGAGAATCAAACTATCCAATTTAGAAGACTTTGTGGGGTTGACAGAAACTGAAAGTTCAGAGTCGTCTGAAGTAGGTAAAACCTCCTTCAATAATAACCAGAGGTGTTCCTGCTTAAAACTAAAATTAACCTTTTCAGTTTCTGAAGATTTTTCTGCTAAAGTGTCAGAGTCTCAGATTTCACCGTCAGAAGCTACTGAAGTATGCTCCTCATCAGACATCTGAGAAAGATTGGCTAATGCAGTCCTAGAGTCAGAAGCCTTACTATGAGGCAGATGTCTAGATTTTCTCTTATGCTTACCCGAGGAAGGGAAAGCTGACAAAAACGCTGTTACTGAAGAAGAAATCTGAACGGCAAAATCCCCAGGTAAATAAACACCCCCATGCGGTTGAGAGGACACAGAAGGCACAGTATGAGAAACAACTAAGGCTTGGGACGTTTGAGGAGAAAGCTGAGGCATGTCACGCACAGCATTATCCTGAAAGACAGCTGGCTCAGAAAAAAAAATATTTACCAAATAATACAGGGCGGTAGCTAGTTAATAAAAAACCTTGGTTGCCTGAGGCTCCTACCAGCCAAGAGGAACACCCCACTAACAAGAGGGGGGAAAAAATGGAACTCCTAGTAGAGATTTATTATCCTCGTAGACGATCCGGAAAGAAGATAGAGTTGGGAGTCTATACAGTTGGACCGCCGAGTATAAAACATCTAGCTGTAAGCTCTGCTCAGAAGAAACAGATTGTTATCAATCTCAACTGCACTTACCTTAGATCCTTTTGCATTCAAGATGCTGATCCTTAGGTGTGGCAGGTACAACACTCCCTGTCATGGACCTGTAGGAAAAGAAAGTACAGAGAAAACAACTCTGGCTTTCCACAAAGGGGTAACAAAGCAAAGACGTCCTTGCTGTCTTTTAACTGCTAAAAGCCACCACTACTCTTACTAAAGAAATTTACATGGACATAGCTAGACCCCAATCCTTGCTTGCAGGTAAAAGTACCCTTAAAAGGATTAAATTCTTCAGACACCAACTTCGCACAAACTCCATTGACAGAGGCAAAGAGAATGACTGGGGGTTATGGGTAAGACAGATAATATTAACAGCTTTGCTGGGGTGTTCTTTGCCTCCTCCTGCTGGCCAGGAGTTCAATATCCCACTAGTAATTAAAATGACATTGTGGACTCTTCATGTCATAGGAAAAATATATATATCCACTCTCGGGCTCAGTACAGTAGTGTTGGATCGATTTTTTTTTTTTTTAAATGACATGTAATAAGAAATCAGAGCATGTCATTTTTCGACAAATATGGCCCTGTAAGTAATGAGTGTCTCTCTCTGCATCGGTATATGCCTATGCAATTTTAAGAAATTTAAACCTTGGCTAACAGAGCTAGCCAGCTTATACCAGAAAAAAATGTTATTTATTGCATTTATTTTTGGAAATGACTTCAGTTCTGTGCACACACAGCAGCACTTCGGTCTCTCCCCTTTTACAAAATAATAAACCATAAGAGCACACCCCATATAGCACATCTAATTTTGTATGGGAAGTAAATACATGAACAAACAAATTAACACCAAAAAAATTGATAATTCTAAATTCATATTTGTCATGAAGGCCTCAAAAACAAACTTGCAAATCTGTCTAAGCAATAACCACTGATAACATGAGTGAATTCATATGATTTTATACAGTCGAAACAGGAGGATACAATTGTAATTCTGCCAAGAAACAAAATATGCTATTTTCCTTGCCTGCAAGACGTTCACATAATTTTAGCTTACTTTTTCATCCACGCAATATAATGGTTAGCAGAACATCAACCAATCACATGACCATAACTAAAGATAATACCAAAGTGCAAAAACACAGCAGCACCACTTACTATGTCCAAAACATATTTTATTCCATATCAAGAAAGGGAGCAAATAGCAGGTAAAAAGAACAACGTTTCAGGTTAAACACCCTTGGATGGACATGAATAAGGGTGTTTGACCGAAACGTTGTTCTTTTTACCTGCTATTTGCTCCCTTTCTTGATATGGAATAAAAGTAGTTTTGGACATAATAACTGGTGCTGCTGTGTTTTTGCACTTTTGCAAGTGAAAGTTAGTGAGTGAATGTTGAGAGAGAGAGAGAGAGAGAGAGAGAGAGAGAGAGAGAGGGGGTAAAAAGAGAGATTAACCCCTTAATGACCACAGCACTTTTCCATTTTCTGTCAGTTTGGGACCAAGGCTATTTTTACATTTTTGCGGTGTTTGTGTTTAGCTGTAATTTTCCTCTTACTCGTTTACTGTACCCACACATATTATATACCGTTTTTCTCGCCATTAAATTGACTTTCTCAAGATACCATTATTTTCATCATATCTTTTAAATTACTATAAAAATTTTTTATAAAATATGAGGAAAAAATGAAAAAAAAAACACTTTTTCTTACTTTGACCCCAAAATCTGTTGCACATCTACAACCACCAAAAAACACCCATGCTTAATAGTTTTTAAATTTTGTCCTGAGTTTAGAAATACCAAATATTTACATGTTCTTTGCTTTTTTTGGAAGTTATAGGGCCATAAATACAAGTAGCACTTTGCTATTTCCAAACAACTTTTTTTCAAAATTAGCGCTAGTTACATTGGAACACTGATATCTGTCAGGAATCCCTGAATATCCCTTGACATGTATATATATATTTTTAGAAGACATCCCAAAGTATTGATCTAGGCCGATTTTGGTATATTTCATGCCACCATTTCACTGCCAAATGCGATCAAATAAAAAAAATCGTTCACATTTCCACAAATTTTTTCACAAACTTTAGGTTTCTCACTGAAATTATTTACAAACAGCTTGTGCAATTATGGCATAAATGGTTGTAAATTTTTCTCTGGGATCCCCTTTGTTCAGAAATAGCAGACATATATGGCTTTGGCGTTGCTTTTTGGTAATTAGCAGGCTGCTAAATGCCACTGCGCACCACACGTGTATTATGCCCAGCAGTGAAGGGGTTAATCAGGGAGCATGTAGGGAGCTTTTTGGGGTATTTTAGCTTTAGTGTAGTAGACAACCCAAAGTATGGATCTAGGCCCATTTTGGTATATTTCATGCCACCATTTCACCGCCAAATGCGATCAAATAAAAAAAAAATAGTCAACTTTTTCACAAACTTTAGGTTTCTCACTGAAATTATTTACAAACAGTTTGTGCAATTATGGCAAAATTGGTTGCAAATGCTTCTCTGGGATCCTCTTTGTTCAGAAATAGACATATGGCTTTGGGTTTGCTTTATGGTAATTAGGAGGCGGCTAAATGACGCTGTGCATCACATGTGTATTATGGCTAGCAGTGAAGGGGTTAATTAGGGAGCTTGTAGGGAGCTTGCAGGGTTAATTTTAGCTTTAGTGTAGAGATCAGTCTCCCACCTGACACATCACACCCCCTGATCCCTCCCAAACAGCTCCTTTCCCTCGACCACCCTACTATTGTCCCCGCCATCTTAAGTATCATGGCAGACACAGTTCTGCCAG
>NC_069503.1:738003465-738005965 GCF_027579735.1 Bombina bombina | reverse complement strand
ACTTCACTTTCTCCATGATAATCACTGTCATTGGTCACTAAATTGAAATAGTATAAAATCACATATAGATCATACATTATACACACTAATAGCCTGTTGGATCTGTTTCCCTTTATAACATTGTTTGCAGTCCATATGCCACATACTTCTATTTTTGTTATTTAATTACTGTTATGGGTATTACGGATTGCATTATATACCAGGTTGTTGGTTTATGCATATTACTTTTTCTGAGCTCTCATAGGCAATGTGCATTGTATATGTATAGCTTTGTCACCATTTACGATTATGTGAACACATGACGCTTGATAGGCGTAACCCTACAGAACTGTTATGCCTTAAAAGGAGGAGGTTTTCCTACTATGTCAGGCCAAGTTGAAGGGCGGAGCCCGAAACGTACGTTGCCTGTGGACGTATATGTGATGTCAGACGCCAACGGAGCCGATGCAAGCATGCTGGTTTGAATGTCATCTCAGGATTTTCCATATTGGTCGTATTCAGGCTGCAGCAGTACCCTGCTACAATCGGATATCTTGCAGAAGTGTGTATCAAGCCCCTTTGATTACTGGACGGATTGGGTGAGATCGCTCATAGAGTGCAATGATAACACTGTTATCACTCATTGGCGGACCTTTGTCCTGGACTGCCGCTTCTCTGTACACATCTATGCCTAGTTACACTGTGGAAAGTTACATATAGCAATACATTAAGGCAATACCGAATATATGAATCAACACAACAATCACGCACATTACGCTGCTAAATATGCATGAACTGCTTTATTTATTTGCTATTGCTAGACTCTGTGTCAAACCACACTGCTATATTTGCATTTACTGCTACATTTGTTCTTTTGCTCTATTGCCTGCATCCTACCTTACCATACCCATGGCTTTTCCTACAAATGTACACATTATATGAGTGTCATAAGTTGATGGTATTGACTACATGCTCCTGATTTTGGACTGACATCCATTCTTTGTTCCTTTCTAACTGTAAGGGTTACTGTGTATTTTGCTATATACTGTCCCTTTAAGCCCTTGCCTATTTATAGCACCTCCTACCAACACTCATTGCTGGTTAATTGAGATAGTTTCTCAGAACTTTGTCTCAAGATACTTGTTCTATATAGGCAGTCTGCCTAACCTCAGCCTTGCTACTAAATTGGTTCTAGTTACCTTAACTAGTAAACGTTACTTTGTTTCTTCTGCTCAGTTTCGTTCATTTCAGGAAACAACAGGGACTCGCAATCTCGCTGTTTGGAAACAGCTGACTCTCCGTGGTACACACTGCCGCCTACGTCATCAGACACCGCCGAGTGCATCTCTCCCTGCCTGTCTGTTTCACCGCATCTCAGCATACTGACCGCTCCGGTCTTTCAGCAACTCCTGAACTTTATCGCTGCTACCTGTGAGCTCTGGATCACCTACTGCTAACACTAAGGTTAAATTAAAGTGAGTTTCTGTCTCTTATAAACTGTGAGCTTCAGTAAGATATATCGTAAGCAAACTCTGAGACAAGTTACTATTAACTAGTGACAGTGTGTTGTTACAGTTATTTCTCAAGTAATCCCAGTGACTTCTACCAATGTAAGTAGTGAGCTAATTATATTATATATTATCTAACCTATTTACAACTGGCAAATACTAAAGCACTAGGGAAACCTCTGGAAACCTCCTCTGGTTCCCCTAGCGTACAACAACCTATTTAGTCTTAGGAAGTCTGTTCCAATATTTGGGAAATAAAAACCTGTCATAAATGAATGCTTAAAGTTCCTTGTTCTAACCATTACACTAACTGGGGACGCCCAGTGTGCTTTATATGTTATGTTTGTTTGTTTATGTATTAGATTTAGAATGTTTTCGTTTTTACATTTATGAAATGTATCATATTTTGAGGTCTATTGTTCAGGGCTGCATAATTGTTTCATATATATATATATATATATATATATATATATACACACATATATATATATATATATATATATATATATATATATATATATATAGCATATAATAACTAGTTAGGAAGGCATTTATTAACTAGCCCAATGCTATAGTGCACTATACAGTCCATGAAGCTCCAACGGAGCTGAAATGTGTCAGACGCCCTCCACAGCTTGAACCAGAAGGAAGCAGCACTCCAGAACAGTAGAATAAAATCCAAATCTTTATTCTGACATTTAAAAAGCAAAAACATGTACAGTGCAAGACAACAGAGCACAGCACAAAAGCAAAAAAGCAAAAATCACAGGAGGGGGGAGCGGAGTCCTAACATGTTTCGTGCTGTTCAGCACTTAATCATAGGATAACTCCCCACCTGTGTGATGCACCATTTAACTGTCTCTTAGCCAATCAGAGTTTTAAAGGCCAAATCACACCCTCACAGTCAAATAAATACTTAGGTGTAAATGGTGCATCACAAAGGATTGAAGAATAATGTAATATGCAATTACAAATGATAAAACAAATAAGAAAATTAATAAAAACAATCAAGA